>NC_090657.1:224031644-224069144 GCF_040937935.1 Hyperolius riggenbachi | reverse complement strand
TTTCAACATTGACCTCTTCAGTAAACACAGCAGTGGTATGGTAATGCTGACTGAAGAGTTGTCACTGCTCACAAGCACCGTGGATTGCTCAAAATTTTGGAGGACTTGGCAGAGTTCCAACATGTTGGCCCAATCGGATCCACAGAAGCTTGGCAGCTGTCCGGATGCGCCTCGGTACTGCGCCGTCATGTACTGGACCACTGCACTCTTCTGCTCACAAAAGCGTGCTAGCATGTGCAGCGTAGAATTCCAGCGCGTAGGGACATCACACAGCAAGCGATGGTGGGGGAGATTGAAGCGCTCCTGCATCTTGGCGAGTGCCCCCGAAGCAGTACTGGAATTTCTACAATGTTTGGCCACTCGACGCACCTTCAACAGAAGATCGGCCACGCCTGGGTATGTCCTCAGGAACCGCTGAACTACTAGGTTCATCACGTGCGCCAGGCAAGGGATGTGTGTCAGCTTAGCCAACCTTAAAGCGCGAATGAGATTACTCCCATTATCACACACAACCATGCCCGGTTTCAAGTCCAGCGGTGCCAGCCACAAATCCGTCTGTTCCTTTATTCCCTTCCAAATTTCCTCCCCTGTGTGCTGCTTATCCCCAAGGCAGATCAGCTTCAGCAACGCTTGCTGACGCATGCCAACAGCTGTGCTGCACTGCTTCCACGATCCTACTGCTGCTGGGTTAGCGTTTCCGGATGAGGTACAGCTTTGAGATGCGTTGGAGGAGAAGGAGTCAGAGAGGTAGGTGCTGCTGTTGTTATCCAGTGGGAGGGACGGCGGTGCAGCTGTTTGCGGCGTGGGCAACACCCGCGCCGTAGCAGGTGAGGAATCGCTGCCAGGCTCCACAAGGTTCACCCAGTGCGCGGTAAGGGAGATGTATCGACCCTGGCCGAACGCACTCGTCCAAGTGTCAGTGGTGAGGTGAACCTTGCAGGCAACGGCATTCTTCAAGCTTCGGGTTATTTTGCTGACCACGTGCTCATGCAACTCAGGCACTGCAGAGCGCGCAAAGTGGTAGCGGCTGGGAACCACGTAACGTGGGATGGCCACTGACATCATGCCCTTGAAGCTGTTTGTCTCCACCACTCGATATGGCAGCATTTCGCAGGCCAGAAGCTTGGCTATGCTGGCTGTTACTGCCACGGCCCGGGGGTCATTTGCTGGCAATTTCCTCTTGCGCTCAAACATCTCCGACACAGACAACTGAACCGTAGCGCTGCACACGGAAGGGCTGTTGGTTGTTGTGTTTGATGAACACTGGGAGACCTCAAGAGCACTACTCCGGAAAGTGACAGTGTCAGCGTCGTCTGATGTTTGTGAATGTTGTGAACCACGCAATGGCTGGGCTACTGCTGCTGCTGAGGCGGGTCTGGTGGTGAGTCTGGTGAACCCAAGGGAGGCAGTGTTGCTGGTACCCTGTCCTGCCGCGTTTGCCCACAGAGTGGGATGTTTGGATAGCATGTGGCGGCTCATGCTGGTGGTGGAGAGGTTGTTAATACTTTTCCCCCTGCTCAGGCGAGTCTTGCACACCTTGCAAATCGCCATGGTAACATCCTCAGTGCAGTCTTCAAAGAAAGCCCAGACTTTGGAGCACCTGCCTCCTTGCTGGCGATTTCTGTTTCCTCCTCTTTTGCCTCTCACTCTAACTTCCACGCTTGTGGTGCCTGAAATTGCGCGCCGCCTACCTTGTGGCACAAGGCGAACTCGTGCAGCAGTGGGTTCTTCAACAGACTCATCTGTGCTGCTGCTACGACGGCGATGTTCTCGTTCACAAATAAAATCTGGGTCTCTGTCCACATTGTCCATACCCTCCTCTTCCATCTCCTCAAACTCGTCATAGGTCATTGTGGGGGGCCGCCGCCGTGGAGTAGAGCTCCCCAGAACAACCTCTGCGCAGCTCACTCCAACGTCGTCTTCCAGATCTTGTCGGCCGACCTCCTGCAATTGCAACCCCTCCTGCCCAACTTGCTCTGGGATTTGGGTTTCCGAGTCCTCCTCGGACTCGCCTTGTATTTCAGTGCGCGGTGCATTTCCCACAGTTAATGGTTGTGAATCCGGGCACAACATTTCTGGCTGTTCCTCCATTGACCTTTCATAGGTGGAAGTTTGTTGGGCTGGGAATAGCTCCTGCGAATACCCCATTGTGTCCTGAGGTAATTCATAGGACTGGTTATCTGGCAGTTGTGTGCGTGGTGTCGCTGCCGGTTGTGTCAGCTTTGTGCCCACTGGCTCCTTGTAACTGGCTGAGGACTCGGACCTCGTGCGTGATGTGCTGGTGCTGCTTAACCCACTGCTGGACGCTTGAGAGGTCATCCAAGTAATTATCTGGTCCTGTTCTTTTGGATTTGTGAGGGTTGTTGTCCTGGACAACATGGGCGGTATTGAGTGGGTTTTCTTGGGTGCTCCCCTGTGGCCTGTACGTGAACCGTCAGGGGAAACACCTCTTCCCTTGCCCCTTCCTCTTTCACCGGATTTCTTCCTCATTTCACTTATCCTTACAGTACACGCTGACTGGCAGCAGTACAGTGGCAGTACAGAAATGCTATACAGTACCACTATTCCCAGCAGCGACACAGAGCACAATGCTATACAGTGGCGGGTGAGCGGTGTACTACTGTTCCCAGGCCCAGCAGACACAGAGTGGAAGTAAACACAATGCTATATAGTCTGGCTGAGCGGTGTACACAGAGTGGCAGTACACACAATGCTATATAGTCTGGCTAAGCCGTGTACACAGAGTGTCAGAAAACACAATGCTATATATAGCGTGGCTGAGCGAGGTGCACAGTGGCAGTACACACAATGCTATATTAGTCAGGCTAAGCCGTGTACACAGAGTGTCAGAAAGCACAATGCTATATATAGCGTGGCTGAGCGAGGTGCACAGTGGCAGTACACACAATGCTATATAGTCAGGCTAAGCCGTGTACACAGAGTGTCAGAAAACACAATGCTATATATATAGCGTGGCTGAGCGAGGTGCACAGTGGCAGTACACACAATGCTATATATAGCGTGGCTGAGCGAGGTGCACAGTGGCAGTACACACAATGCTATATATAGCGTGGCTGAGCGAGGTGCACAGTGGCAGTACACACAATGCTATATATAGCGTGGCTGAGCGAGGTGCACAGTGGCAGTACACACAATGCTATATATAGCGTGGCTGAGCGAGGTGCACAGTGGCAGTACACACAATGCTATATTAGTCAGGCTAAGCCGTGTACACAGAGTGTCAGAAAACACAATGCTATATATATAGCGTGGCTGAGCGAGGTGCACAGTGGCAGTACACATAATGCTATATATAGCGTGGCTGAGCGAGGTGCACAGTGGCAGTACACACAATGCTATATATAGCGTGGCTGAGCGAGGTGCACAGTGGCAGTACACACAATGCTATATATAGCGTGGCTGAGCGAGGTGCACAGTGGCAGTACACACAATGCTTTATAGTCAGGCTGAGCCGTGTACACAGAGTGTCAGTAAACAATGGTATATAGTCTGGCTGAGCGGTGTACACAGAGTGTCAGTAAACAACGGTATATAGTCTGGCTGAGCGGTGTACACAGAGTGGCAGTAAACACAATGCTATATATAGCGTGGCTGAGCGAGGTGCACAGTGGCAGTACACACAATGCTATAGAGCCAGGCTAAGCCGTGTACACAGAGTGTCAGAAAACACAATGCTATATATAGCGTGGCTGAGCGAGGTGCACAGTGGCAGTACACACAATGCTATATATAGCGTGGCTGAGCGAGGTGCACAGTGGCAGTACACACAATGCTATATTAGTCAGGCTAAGCCGTGTACACAGAGTGTCAGAAAACACAATGCTATATATATAGCGTGGCTGAGCGAGGTGCACAGTGGCAGTACACACAATGCTATATATAGCGTGGCTGAGCGAGGTGCACAGTGGCAGTACACACAATGCTATATATAGCGTGGCTGAGCGAGGTGCACAGTGGCAGTACACACAATGCTATATATAGCGTGGCTGAGCGAGGTGCACAGTGGCAGTACACACAATGCTATATATAGCGTGGCTGAGCGAGGTGCACAGTGGCAGTACACTCAATGCTATATATAGCGTGGCTGAGCGAGGTGCACAGTGGCAGTACACACAATGCTATATTAGTCAGGCTAAGCCGTGTACACAGAGTGTCAGAAAACACAATGCTATATATATATAGCGTGGCTGAGCGAGGTGCACAGTGGCAGTACACACAATGCTATATATAGCGTGGCTGAGCGAGGTGCACAGTGGCAGTACACACAATGCTATATATAGCGTGGCTGAGCGAGGTGCACAGTGGCAGTACACACAATGCTATATTAGTCAGGCTAAGCCGTGTACACAGAGTGTCAGAAAACACAATGCTATATATATAGCGTGGCTGAGCGAGGTGCACAGTGGCAGTACACACAATGCTATATATAGCGTGGCTGAGCGAGGTGCACAGTGGCAGTACACACAATGCTATATATAGCGTGGCTGAGCGAGGTGCACAGTGGCAGTAAACACAATGCTATATTAGTCAGGCTAAGCCGTGTACACAGAGTGTCAGAAAACACAATGCTATATATATAGCGTGGCTGAGCGAGGTGCACAGTGGCAGTACACACAATGCTATATATAGCGTGGCTGAGCGAGGTGCACAGTGGCAGTACACACAATGCTATATATAGCGTGGCTGAGCGAGGTGCACAGTGGCAGTACACACAATGCTATATTAATCAGGCTAAGCCGTGTACACAGAGTGTCAGAAAACACAATGCTATATATATAGCGTGGCTGAGCGAGGTGCACAGTGGCAGTACACACAATGCTATATATAGCGTGGCTGAGCGAGGTGCACAGTGGCAGTACACACAATGCTATATATAGCGTGGCTGAGCGAGGTGCACAGTGGCAGTACACACAATGCTATATATAGCGTGGCTGAGCGAGGTGCACAGTGGCAGTACACACAATGCTATATATAGCGTGGCTGAGCGAGGTGCACAGTGGCAGTACACACAATGCTATATTAGTCAGGCTAAGCCGTGTACACAGAGTGTCAGAAAACACAATGCTATATATATAGCGTGGCTGAGCGAGGTGCACAGTGGCAGTACACACAATGCTATATATAGCGTGGCTGAGCGAGGTGCACAGTGGCAGTACACACAATGCTATATATAGCGTGGCTGAGCGAGGTGCACAGTGGCAGTACACACAATGCTATATATAGCGTGGCTGAGCAAGGTGCACAGTGGCAGTACACACAATGCTATATTAGTCAGGCTAAGCCGTGTACACAGAGTGTCAGAAAACACAATGCTATATATATAGCGTGGCTGAGCGAGGTGCACAGTGGCAGTACACACAATGCTATATATAGCGTGGCTGAGCGAGGTGCACAGTGGCAGTACACACAATGCTATATATAGCGTGGCTGAGCGAGGTGCACAGTGGCAGTACACACAATGCTATATATAGCGTGGCTGAGCGAGGTGCACAGTGGCAGTACACACAATGCTATATTAGTCAGGCTAAGCCGTGTACACAGAGTGTCAGAAAACACAATGCTATATATATAGCGTGGCTGAGCGAGGTGCACAGTGGCAATAAACAATGCTATATATAGCGTGGCTGAGCGAGGTGCACAGTGGCAGTACACACAATGCTATATTAGTCAGGCTAAGCCGTGTACACAGAGTGTCAGAAAACACAATGCTATATATATAGCGTGGCTGAGCGAGGTACACAGTGGCAGTAAACAATGCTATATATAGTGTGGCTGAGCGAGCGGTGTACTACTGTTCCCAGCAGCGACACACAATGACTGGGGGGGACCCTGGCTAGCGTGGCTGGAGAGCGAACTACCCTGCCTGCCTACCCAAAGCTAAACCCACAGACAAATGGCGGAGATATGACGTGGTTCGGGTATTTATTTACCCGAACCACGTGACCGTTCGGCCAATCAGAGCGCGTTCGGGCCCGAACCACGTGACCCGTTCGGCCAATCACAGCGCTAGCCGAACGTTCGGGGAACGTTCGGCCATGCGCTCTTAGTTCGGCCATGTGGCCGAACGGTTTGGCCGAGCACCGTCAGGTGTTCGGCCGAACTCGAACATCACCCGAACAGGGTGATGTTCTGCAGAACCCGAACAGTGGCGAACACTGTTCGCCCAACACTACTTACTAGATGCCTGAAGACAGCTCGCTTATCAATGCACCGGAATGGTGAAGATGTCCTGCACAGTTTGTCTGCCCGGTGCCGTGGCCATGTCTGTCCGGTGCCGTGGCCTGTCGTTACCAGCTTCCGATGGTCCATATGCTGGATCAAAGATGCCTCACACTGTTGGCGTGCCAGAGGACTGACATCACATTTCAGTGTCCTTACGTCTTTGTCAGGTCCTTTGTCACTTCCCGGATGGACACAGAACATCTTTTACCATTACGGCGCATTGATAGGCAAATTGTCTTTGAACATTTTCTAAGTACTTTAAAAATATATTTAAATATATATTTCACAAATAAAGAATAAAAGGTAATTCCCTGTTGGAATCCTCCACCACTTGTTTCTCTCTATTGTAAAGCTGAATACTCACCTGATGACGCAGGAGGATGGATCCTAGCCACGCCCCCCGATCCATCTCCCTGCCAGCGGGTACACGAGACGGCAAACGTTGGGGGCAAATAAGAGATGATTGCGGTAGTTTGCACAGGAGTTGTCGGGGACTTTAAAGATCCGATCCCCATGACCGTAGTTCTAGCCACGCGTCGCAAAACATTCGCATAATCGCACGCCTGTGCCCATGTGGCAAGATCACATAAATAATCATTTGTTGCTCAAATAAAAAAATCTCTGGTCGCTGGAAAAAAATCATAGTAGAAATTGTGTAGAGGGTACGTGCCTTAAGTTTCCAGACCCCGGAGTGCAAGCACACGGCCAGTCTTGTCAGCGTCTTAAAGTGTACTCCAGCCGAAGCTCAGGAACAAAATCACATACTTACATGAGAAGAGAAAAGCTTATAGATCCTATTGAGGCTTCCCTCGCTGTCCTCCGGTCCTCCATCGCCGAGGGCAGACCCTCCAAAGCTTGTCGGTAATTGGATCGGGACCACGCCCCTCTTCACACATGAGTGTAGCCATACTGCGCCTGCACGAGATCGCCCGCACTTGTGCCATAAGCCACTCTTTCTACGGCACAGGACAGGCCACATGCAAGAAGAGGAGTGCGGCCCTGATCAGCTGAAGAGTCCGCGTACGGGAACAGGGGACCAGAGGACAGCGAGGAAAGCTTCATTATGATTAGGCCTACCACTTCTCAGGCAAGTATGGTTTTATAATACATTTTGGCCTCAGGTTCTCTTTAACTTCATCATCAACATGACCACCTGATGACCTAACCTTTCCATGACTGTAGGAAATCAGACCAGATAATATGGAGAAGGGAGGAGGTGTGATGACATAGGATACAAAGATAAGGAGAGTAGAGATGGACCAAACCTCCGATTTTAGGTTCGCGAACCTCCGCAAACTTTCGCGATCTGCAATAGACTTCAATGGGGAGGCGAACTTTGAAAACTAGAAACACTTACGCTGGCCACAAA
This sequence comes from Hyperolius riggenbachi, assembly GCF_040937935.1. Classification (NCBI taxonomy): domain Eukaryota; kingdom Metazoa; phylum Chordata; class Amphibia; order Anura; family Hyperoliidae; genus Hyperolius; species Hyperolius riggenbachi. The sequence goes on along the minus strand of NC_090657.1, from coordinate 224,061,532 downwards.
AGTGATGTAAAAGATGTTTCAAGGGGTCTAACATCTGAGTTTTTGCATGGATGAGTAAGATAGATGCCAAAAGTCCCGGGGAAAGAATCTGGATTTGACGCAAAGCAGCGTTTTAAGGGCAGAAATCACATTGCATGCTAAATTGGAGGCCTAAAGTGCTTTAAAACATCTTGTATGTGCATACATCAGTCAGGGAGTGTAATTAGAGCACTGCTTCACACTGACACACCAAACTCACTGTGTAACACACCGTAAACAGCGGTTTGTGTTGTGATGGCCGTGCTGGACTGGAGTGCACCATGGCGAGAGTGCAGGCGATAGCAGTTTTCAAGCCCATATGGTCACCAGGCTGAGGTAGCTCTCAATGACAGAACAACAGTGATTGTCCAGCTGATCGAATTTGGTCTGTCCACAATGAAGCAACAACCTTATTATCTTTGGTGCGCCACCCCTCGTGACACTCATATAGCCGGCGGTCATTGCTTCATTGGGATACGCAATCCCCTTCACCGCAGCAAGGTAACGATCACAAAGGGGAATGAAAACATGTACATGCCTTTTAGTTTGTTGTTGCAGCTGCAGCCAGAAAAATTAGGCAGGCATGTACACACACCAGAAAAGTTACTATAGCAACCGCTTGGCCTAAGAGAAAATAAAAAAAAAAAAAAAAAAAAAAAAGAAAAAAAATCCGCCAGGAGTCCTGGGCCCTGTTGGTGGTGGCGGAGAAGGCAGTCAAGCGGGCTGCAGGCAGAAATGCTGTGTGGGGACCGGCTTAGTCTTGGGGCAGGCAGTCACACGGCGTGCAGGCAGAGATGCTGTGTGTGGGAACTGACTTAGTTCGGGCAGGCCTGAGCGTGCTTTGCAGACCAGGCATCCGTGGTCAGATGGTCCCTTAACCCAACGCTGTGTGCCAGAGATGTCGCCGCTTGCCTTTCAACATCAAGGTACAGTTTAGGCATCTCCTTTTTTAAGAAAAAATTGCAGCCTGGTATCTTCCACTGCGGTGTGTGGCTTTGCTTTTGTGTGCTGCTTTTCCTCAGATGGTCATCCCATTGCAGTTTGTGCTTTGTAATCATGTACCTTTGTAAGGTAGTTGTCCCTACGCGGGTCTTGGTCTTTCCATGGCTCAATTTTCAGTGGCAGAGAGTTGTCGAGATTTCCATATGGCGGAATATCGTTTTCCCGATAAACTGAATTGTGTATGATCAAATAGGAATAAAACCTAATAATTTCCTTCCCTTAGGTTATAGGAGACAAAGACTTTCTGATGATCAGGGTTATTATAGATTAATATAGGTGCATTGATTATTTAGAAATGTATAGATTATTTTAATATGGCGATGTAATATTGCCCTACAAAGCTGACTTGTATGTGTCTCTAAAGGAAGGTCAGATGTTGAACAACAGGCAGTCAGCTGAGGTGCTATTTGCAATAGGTAATCTCATTCACCTTACTTGAACAATGGAAGCAGACAAGTACCTTGTTTGACCAAACAATTGCCCAACAAGAAGAGTCTTAGGACAATGAAAGAGACAGACCAGACCTTAACTAGCTTTTGTCGGTAAATGAACCAGTTTTTGTAAACAATGGCTCAGACCTGGCTGTATTTAATGCATAGAAGCCTTGGATGGGGGTTGTTTTCCTTGCACAATGTATGTGTTTCCAAGGTTCAGACACAAAAACAGAGCTTGGGAAATATATTGACTGTGCTGTCAGCAATAGTTCATATTAAAAAGCATAAAGTTATATTACAATTCCCCATCTAGGTTAAGAAAACAGACAGCACATGTATGCATCATTGCATAACAATTAAGAATGAATATAAAAAAAAAGGTTATGGCATTGTATATGTATTAATATAAAGATTATTTGAATGAATATATCCAGAATGATATAGAAATGCTATATGTTTACCAGTGTTGTATGTTAAACAATGATGTTAGAGATATAAAACTCTGCAGACAGCACAATGTGTTATAATGAGAAATCCATGGTGGTTTTAAGCATGCCAATGATTTTTGGATCAAATCCAATCTATCTTAAATATGGTAGAAAAGGTCACTGTATCCTGAATAATAACCAGTGATCCCATCCAGATCAGCTATCCATAAGATATGAAATGTTTATAACATTGATTTATTCACTGTTGGGTTATAATAAAACACAATCAAAATGTCTTTAATTTTGCCACATATCCCATTAATAAGGTGATTAGTTAGCCAACAGCACCTCCAGAGGGTGAAATCCAACATTACACTTGAGTTAAAGATTAGTGACTGATCACTCCCACTGATCACTCCTACTGCCTTGTGATAGGTTGGAAGATTTAATCTCCTGGGCAGGATCATAGGTAGTGAGGGGAATAAGAAGAGAGGGGTCATTAAATGAGAAAAAGAATCAGACCATCAAGAGATCTGAGCAGACCAGGACATAGAGGATTCATGCCATCTGAACACAGCCACGCCTAAGAGGAACACGCCCAGAGGCCATCTTGGTGACTATACTTGAACCCAGTTCTGATTTTCTTGTTAGTTAGACGGCTTATTACAGTGCAGAATATCTGAACATATGATGTATTGATTGAATTTCATTGGTTGATATTTTAAAAAGGGGTGAGCTTTTCCAAAGTTGCAAGTTGGAAACAACTCACCTAAGTTCTACCATATGTTCATTGATAACTGGCTGTTTAACTCAGTCTTGGATAAAAAAACTAGACCTTTCAAGCTACCTCCTCTAGATATTTTGATACTTTGCCGCAGCATGTGCAAGCCACACCTAACCAAGTTTAGGACGACTCAATAGATATTTTATTCCAAAATTATATGTATTTTACCCGCCTGCTCTGTGTAGTAACACAGGCCAGCGGAGGTTAAAGTGTAGACAGAGGGAAAATTCCTGTCATTTATAGTTGATTGCATAGCGATTGTGGGGCAACGCCCAGTCGTCAGATCCACTGAGTCATCCTAAATTTGTTATATTGAATGGTATAGCTGACATCAGCCAGTTTATTTTGGATAGCGCATTTTTGATTTTGGACTGCGCAATTTTGACTTTTGATAGCCACCATTTTGTTTTTGATAGCCACCATTTTGTTTTTGATAGCCACCATTTTGTTTTTGATAGCAGCCATTTTGATTTTGATAACAGCCATTTTGTTGTCGTTCAATTCATCCATTTTGTCTCCAGAGACCCTGTGGTAAATTGAGTAACAGGGCCGACGGCCATATTTGAGGAGTCACATCTATGCACTGTATTTGAATTGACTGCTGAATGGTTTAAGCCTTTTGTATTTGGTGATTAAGTATAATAACATTTTGATGTTTTACTGAAATTATTATCCAGCTCATTGCTTATTATAAGAATGACCTTATGAGTTTTGTTATATATCAAAAGTGCAATTTTATATTGTTTTGATATTGTAATATTTATTCGATATTAAATTGATATTTTTATAAATTGGTCCACATTTATTTGCATGTTTAAACCAGTACTGTAAAACCTCGGAAAACAAGCTCACACAGTTAGGCGTATGTTTGTATTTTAGCTCCTCCTATTTTCCCAGGAGCGTTACATTTACATTTTTGATTTTATATTTATTTTAAACAAGTTATACAAACATTGACAAAACGCCCGACATAGAACAGATGGCATTGCTCTTATCTGAGGCAGACACACATCAAAAAAAATTTCCACACCGCTGAGCCTTGAGGTGATGGCACTTTGGTGGTGGCGGCCGACTGAGTGTTAAGTGCGGTGCCAAAATCAGAGCAGGAGGAGGAAGATATGTCATGCTTCCGTGTGGAAGCTGAGAAAGATGAGGTGTTCTGTGTTAAATAGTCAACTACGTCCTGACAATCTTGGGGGTTGGATGGCACGTGCCTTCTTCTGAACACTGTACTTGGTTGAGGACCGCACAAAATCATGACAGCGCAACCTCGAACAGACCTTCCAGGAAGCCTGCCTCTGGCTCTGCCTTTTGTTTTGTCTATAGGGGGGGGGGGGGGGGTGAAGTGAAAGGTATGTACTGACTTGACTAATACAATGTACACTTACACAGGTGCAGTGAACAGGTATACAGCCCATATGTAGTACTTACCTTGAGAAGGGGAAGCCTCAGGATCCTAATGAGACTTTCCCCATCCTCTGTAGCCTTGGGGATCCAGCGCTGGCTCCTCTATAAATTAGCCCAACAAGCAGCACTACGCAGGCACAGCAGCACACGGCAATATTTACCATCAGGGCCCCAGCGCAGGTGCAGTAGAGGCTCTCTGTTTGGGCTCTGGCAGGAAAAGCCAAACCTGATCGGGTCTGCTCTCCTGTGCAGGCAAAGGCAACTCACATGTAATGAGTGTTGAAGCAGCGGCTGCGGATACGCCTGGTGACTCCGCAGCTGCTTCACTCTCCTGCTCAGGGGGTTCAGCTGTTCCTCTGGCGTGTGGTACGCCGAGGACGGAATTGTCAATTGCACATAGGGTTGCTGTATCGCGCGGCCGCACGCGTAGACAGGACCTTTATGCTGGGAGGAGGAGCGTCAGCTGCCCCGCTGGTCGGCTGACGTCAGAGGGGACTCACGCCGCTCAGGATTGGCTGATTGTTGTGGGCGCGGCTGTGAGGTCTCCTCTGCTTCTTAAGCCTTCGCTGTTCATTCGCAACCTGTCTGCTGTTGCGAAAACGTCAGTGTTAGCGCTCAGACCTTAGACTAGTATCCGGTGTGCTTTGATCTGGGAGGAAACCAGGGATTTCACACAAAACTAGGATTATTGCTTTATTGTATTATTGATATTCTGTGTATGACTGGCTTATCGCTGACCTTGCTTTTGCATTACGTTTCTGTACTTCTGCCCATCTGATCTAGTTGCTGAACCTCTGCCTGAATCCTCACTACTCTCTCGCCTTCTGATTTTGTACTGTACCTGCCTCTCAGTTGCCGAACCTAATCTGTCTGACCTCTCTACTCACCAGTGGGCCCTTGCCACTGGTGAGGTTCTCTTCTGATAGTACCCACCAGCTCCTCTGGTGATGTCTCATTTAACTATTCAGTTACTGTTGCACCAAGCACATCTCACACTGTTCCCTGTTAGCTATACTTGTATTATTGGTGATTCTGCAGACCACCACATAATCAGGTATAGCTTCTGCATTATTGGTGATTCTGCAGATCACCACATAATCAGGTATAGCGTCTGCATTATTGGTGATTCTGCAGATCACCACATAATCAGGTATAGCGTCTGCATTATTGGTGATTCTGCAGATCACCACATAATCAGGTATAGCGTCTGCATTATTGGTGATTCTGCAGATCACCACATAATCAGACGTCTGTATTGCTTCACAAAATGTTACATCACACCTGTGCAGTAGAGCAGACCTGATGGGGCTTGGCTATTTCTGCTGGAGCCCGATCATAAAGCTTCTACTGCCCCTGCACTGGAAGCCAATAGGTAAATATTGCTGCGCATGGAGTTCAGGGGCATTCTGTGCTGGACCCAGGAGGCAGAAAAGGACTGAGGGGTAAGCATCATAAGAATCCAGAGGCTTCCAGCTCACCAAGGTAAGTATTCAATTTTCTTTCCAACCAATAGTACCACGAAATGTACTAACCAAAACATGGACAGGGCTCAGCAACCAATAGTACCACGCAACATACTAACCAAGACATGGACAGGGCTCAGCAACCAATAGTACCACGAAATGTACTAACCAAGACATGGACAGGGCTCAGCAACCAGTAGTACCACGCAACATACTAACCAAGACATGGACAGGGCTCAGCAACCAATAGTACCACAACATGTACTAACCAAGACATGGACAGGGCTCAGCAACCAATAGTACCACGAAATGTACTAACCAAGACATGGACAGGGCTCAGCAACCAATAGTACCACGCAATGTACTAACCAAGACATGGACAGGGCTCAGCAACCAATAGTACCACGCAATGTACTAACCAAGACATGGACAGGTCTCAGCAACCAATAGTACCACGAAATGTACTAACCAAGACATGGACAGGTCTCAGCAACCAGTAGTACCACGAAATGTACTAACCAAGACATGGACAGGGCTCAGCAACCAATAGTACCACAACATGTACTAACCAAGACATGGACAGGGCTCAGCAACCAATAGTACCACGAAATGTACTAACCAAGACATGGACAGGGCTCAGCAACCAATAGTACCACAACATGTACTAACCAAGACATGGACAGGGCTCAGCAATCAGTAGTACCACACAACATACTAACCAAGACATGGACAGGGCTCAGCAACCAGTAGTACCACACAACATACTAACCAAGACATGGACAGGGCTCAGCAGCCAGTAGTACCACGCAACATACTAACCAAGACATGGACAGGGCTCAGCAGCCAGTAGTACCATGCAGCATACTAACCAAGACATGGACAGGGCTCAGCAACCAGTAGTACCACAACATGTACTAACCAAGACATGGACAGGGCTCAGCAACCAATAGTACCACACAACATACTAACCAAGACACGGACAGGGCTCAGCAACCAGTAGTACCACACAACATACTAACCAAGACATGGACAGGGCTTAGCAACCAATAGTACCACACAACATTTCAGACCAGTTTAATAGAGTGAGCAGCATATGGTCAGAGCACTGACAAGCTGACCATCCAACCCTACAACCTCTGCAGCAATGCTGCCAGCACTCATATGTTTACTTGCAAAAGACAACCTGTGGATTTGACATTGAGGACATGTACTCAACTACTTACGTCGACCATGGCGGGGCCTGTTATAAGTGGAACCTTTCTTCTTAAGCTGCTGTATGGTCTTGGCCAAAGAAAGCACAAAAGCTGCCCATGCCCAGCGTACTCAGAATGCAGGAAGTGACTGACGTGCCTTTCGCATTTGCAGTACACTAGATGCAGATAGCGTGTACCTCTCTGGCTTGGCTGTTGCCCAGAATTCTGAGGTCTATTACTATAAGTGAAAGAGTGTGGCACAGGCAGCGGTGGTGGGGACAGCACTGGAAGCACAGCGATCAGTAGTGGTGGCAGGAACAGCACGTGTGCCCTCCAAGATGGCTCTGCATGCCGCCTCGGGTATGTGTGCCATAGGTTTGCCACCACTGCTATAGGCACTAGTGTATAGTCTCATCGGGATAGGAAGGGGCCCTCCCTAAACTGTTCCCACAAGTTGGGGAGCAGGAGTGTGTCCAAGTAACTGGGGGAAAAGGCCATATCTGATGAACTGAAGTGGCAGAAACACCAAATTTGCTGTGCACTCTCTGGGTTCCCCGAAGGCCCTACACAGCAACTTTGGGCCCACTGGCACCAACAGAACGGAAGTTGCTGAACGTGCCCTGGCCACCCAAAAATGGACATTGATGCCCAATGCCGAACTATGGGGGCCAGGGGCCCCAAGCTTGGCATGCAGGTGTTGCTCTACCTGGTGAAGACACATGACATGTTTGGGGCCCCTGGCCCCAAGTATACCTGAGCTAGAGCCCAAAAACCAAAGTATATGGTTTCTGACCTTGTTTGAAACCCAATATCTCCGGCTCTGGCCAAGTCAGATACCCCAAATTTGTAGTGCATGTAGAACATGATTTGAGCTAGGCACTGGCATTAAAAGCTAAGCTCTGAGCCCTGGGGTTCAAAAACAGTGAATGTCAAAACTTAGACATTTTCAAACTTGAACAATGTTATTTCAATTTTTGGGGTCTGGTAACTATAATTCTCGGGGGGGGGGGGGGGGGGGGGGGGCTAGCGTGAACACACCTGTACCCATGTGTAGCCCCTAAACTTTAATAACCACAGCTGAAATTTGGGGTCACTCCAGGAAAGGACCTCTGAGATATGGCCTCCCAAAGAGGCATGCAGGCGCAAAATGCAATAAAATGTGGGGTATATCTCTGGCTTTGGGGGTGCCAGTGACCCCAAATTTGGAGTGCAAGAAGGGCAATATGCCTTCTACATACATATCAAATTCCTTTTTTGGGGTGCAGTATCTCTGGTTCTTGGAGGGCTAGCTTGACCCCGATTATGCCCACTATGTAGCCATTATCCGCTGCTTCACACACCTGAAATTTAGGGTCTCTGGGGCTAAGGGCTCCAGAGATACGGCCTCCCAAATGGAGAAACCTGGACCAGGAAACTTGCTCCACAGTGCCACCTCTGGCTAGTGTTGGGCGAACAGTGTTCGCCACTGTTCGGGTTCTGCAGAACATCACCCTGTTCAGGTGATGTTCGAGTTCGGCCGAACACCTGATGGTGCTCGGCCAAACCGTTCGGCCGCATGGCCGAACTAAGAGCGCATGGCCGAACGTTCCCCGAACGTTCGGCTAGCGCTGTGATTGGCCGAATGGGTCACGTGGTTCGGGTAAATAAATACCCGAACCACGTCATATCTCCGCCATTTCTCTGTGGGTTTAGCTTTGGGTAGGCAGGCAGGGTAGTTCGCTCTCCAGCCACGCTAGCCAGGGTCCCCCCCAGTCATTGTGTGTCGCTGCTGGGAACAGTAGTACACCGCTCGCTCAGCCACACTATATATAGCATTGTTTACTGCCACTGTGTACCTCGCTCAGCCACACTATATATAGCATTGTTTACTGCCACTCTGTGTCCACCGCTCAGCCAGACTATATAGCATTGTGTGTACTGCCACTGTGTACCTCGCTCAGCCACACTATATAGCATTGTGTGTACTGCCACTCTGTGTCCACCGCTCAGCCAGACTATATAGCATTGTGTGTACTGCCACTCTGTGTACACTGCTCAGCCAGACTATATAGCATTGTGTGTACTGCCGTGTACCTAGCTCAGCCACACTATATAGCATTGTGTGTACTGCCACTCTGTGTACACCGCTCAGCCAGACTATATAGCATTGTGTGTACTGCCACTCTGTGAACACCGCTCAGCCAGACTATTTAGCATTGTGTGTACTGCCACTCTGTGTACACCGCTCAGCCAGACTATATAGCATTGTGTGTACTGCCACTCTGTGTACACCGCTCAGCCACACTATATAGCATTGTGTGTACTGCCACTCTGTACACGGCTCAGCCAGACTATATAGCATTGTGTGTACTGCCACTCTGTGTACACTGCTCAGCCAGACTATATAGCATTGTTTACTGCCACTCTGTGTACACGGCTCAGCCACACTATATAGCATTGTTTACTGCCACTGTGTACACCGCTCAGCCAGACTATATAGCATTGTGTGTACTGCCACTCTGTGTACACCGCTCAGCCAGACTATATAGCATTGTTTACTGCCACTCTGTGTACACGGCTCAGCCAGACTATATAGCATTGTTTACTGCCACTCTGTGTACACCGCTCAGCCAGACTATATAGCATTGTGTGTACTGCCACTCTGTGTACACCGCTCAGCCAGACTATATAGCATTGTTTACTGCCACTCTGTGTACACCGCTCAGCCAGACTATATAGCATTGTGTGTACTGCCACTCTGTGTACACCGCTCAGCCAGACTATATAGCATTGTGTGTACTGCCACTCTGTGTACACCGCTCAGCCAGACTATATAGCATTGTGTGTACTGCCACTCTGTGTACACCGCTCAGCCACACTATATAGCATTGCGTACTCTGCCAGTCAGTGTGTATATTGCTGGGATCAGTAATACTCCACTCACCGCCAACCACTATATGAGCTCACCATGAGTTCCTCAGAGACCTCCGCTGTGAGCAGCACTCCCAACAACAGCAACAGCCAACGCCCCACGCAAGCTATAACATCCACCCCAGCAGCCAGTGGTCAGCAGCAGCCCTCCCCGGAGGAGAACGTTGTGTCCATCGGTCCGTCGCCAGAGCGATTAATGAGGGCTGCCATTGAGGAGATGGGGCATGATGTGGAGGAGGAGGTCTGGCTCAGGCCAGCATCCCAAGTTAATGTTGAGGACGATGAGGGGTCTGTGTCTGGGGATGTTGGGGTGGCAGAGGTGGTGGGTGGGTCAGACTCAGGAGAAGAGTTGTATGATGAGGATGATGATCGGGACCATCTGTATGTGCCTCAGAGTCCGACCCCGGAAAACATGTATCGTGTGTTTAGGTACTAAAATCTGCGTTCCCAGTAGTGTTGGGCGAACAGTGTTCGCCACTGTTCGGGTTCTGCAGAACATCACCCCGTTCGGGGTGACTATATAGCATTGTGTTTACTGCCACTCTGTGTACACGGCTCAGCCACACTATATAGCATTGTGTTTACTGCCACTCTGTCTGCTGGGAACAGTAGTACACCGCTCACCCGCCACTGTATAGCATTGTGCTCTGTGTCGCTGCTGGGAATAGTAGTACACCGCTCACCCACCACTGTATAGCATTTCTGTACTGCCACTGTACTGCTGCCAGTCAGCGTGTACTTTAAGGATAAGTGAAATGAGGAAGAAATCCGGTGAAAGAGGGAGGGGCAAGGGAAGAGGTGGTTCCCCTGATGGTTCACGTACAGGCCACAGGGGAGCACCCAAGAAAACCCACTTAATACCGCCCATGTTGTCCAAGACAACCACCCTCACAGATCCAAAAGAACAGGACCAGATAATTACTTGGATGACCTCTCAAGCGTCCAGCAGTGGGTTAAGCAGCACCAGCACATCACGCACGAGGTCCGAGTCCTCAGCCAGTTACAAGGAGCCAGTGGGCACAAAGCTGACACAACCGGCAGCGACACCACGCACACAACTGCCAGATAACCAGACGACGTTGGAGTGAGCTGCGCAGAGGTTGTGCTGGGGAGCTCTACTCCATGGCGGCGGCCCCCCACAATGACATATGATGAGTTTGAGGAGATGGAAGAGGAGGGTATGGACAATGTGGACATAGACCCAGATTTTGTTTGTAAACGAGAACATCGCCGTCGTAGCAGCAGCACAGATGAGTCTGTTGAAGAACCCACTGCTGCACGAGTTCGCCTTGTGCCACAAGGTAGGCGGTGCGCAATTTCAGGCACCACAAGCGTGGAAGTTCAAGTGAGAGGCAAAAGAGGCGCAAACAGAAATCGCCAGCAAGGCAGGTGCTCCAAAGAGGTGGCGCTCCTAGGGTGTGCAAGACCTGCCTGAGCAGGGGGAAAAGTATTAACAACCTCTCCACCACCAGCATGAGCCGCCACATGCTATCCAAACATCCCACTCTGTGGGCAAACGCGGCAGGACAGGGTACCACCAGCAACACTGCCTCCCTTCAGTTCACCAGACTCACCACCAGACCCGCCTCAGCAGCAGCAGTAGCCCAGCCATTGCGTGGTTCACAACATTCACAAACATCAGACGACGCTGACACTGTCACTTTCCGGAGTAGTGCTCTTGAGGTCTCCCAGTGTTCATCAAACACAACAACCAACAGCCCTTCGGTGTGCAGCCCTACGGTTCAGTTGTCTGTCTCGGAGATGTTTGAGCGCAAGAGGAAATTGCCAGCAAATGACCCCCGGGCCGTGGCAGTAACAGCCAGCATAGCCAAGCTTCTGGCCTGCGAAATGCTGCCATATCGAGTGGTGGAGACAAACAGCTTCAAGGGCATGATGTCAGTGGCCATCCCACGTTACGTGGTTCCCAGCCGCTACCACTTTGCGCGCTCTGCAGTGCCTGAGTTGCATGAGCACGTGGTCAGCAAAATAACCCGAAGCTTGAAGAATGCCGTTGCCTGCAAGGTTCACCTCACCACTGACACCTGGACGAGTGCGTTCGGCCAGGATCGATACATCTCCCTTACCGCGCACTGAGTGAACCTTGTGGAGCCTGGCAGCGATTCCTCACCTGCTACGGCGCGGGTGTTGCCCACGCCGCAAACAGCTGCACCGCCGTCCCTCCCACTGGATAACAACAGCAGCACCTACCTCTCTGACTCCTTCTCCTCCAACGCATCTCAAAGCTGTACCTCATCCGGAAACGCTAACCCAGCACCAGCAGCAGTAGGATCGTGGAAGCAGTGCAGCACAGCTGTTGGCATGCGTCAGCAAGCGTTGCTGAAGCTGATCTGCCTTGGGGATAAGCAGCACACAGGGGAGGAAATTTGGAGGGGAATAAAGGAACAGACGGATTTGTGGCTGGCACCGCTGGACCTGAAACCGGGCATGAAGCTAGACACCTGGCACGAACTGGCAATGTACGCAATAGAGGTGCTGGCTTGCCCGGCAGCCAGCGTTATGTCGGAACGCTGTTTCAGTGCTGCTGGAGGCATCGTCACAGATCGGCGTATTCGCCTCTCCACAGAAAATGCAGACCGTCTGACTCAAATTAAAATGAATCAATCCTGGATTGGAAACGACTACGCAACATTCCAGGACCCCAACCAAGTAACATGACCAATGAACATCTGGGATGGTTTAGCGTTTCCGGTCCCTGTTTATTGAACCTCTCATCTGTATTACATTTATGACTGCATGGCGGCAAAAAGCATTGCTGCAATATATCCGCACGCTTTTTGTCCTCATGCAAGGCCTGGGTTGTTGTGTCTCAAAAAGCATGGCCTTCTCCTCCTGTGCCTGCTCCTGTTCCATCACATGTGCTGCTGCTGCTGCTGCTGGGTTAGCGTTGCCGGTCCCTGTTTATGGAACCTCTTATCTTTATTACATTTATGACTGCATGGCGGTACAAAGCATGCTATCCGCACGCTTCTTGTCCTCATGCAAGGCCTGGGTTGTTGTGTCTCACAAAGCGTGGCCTTCTCCTCCTGCGCCTCCTCCTGTTCCATCACGTCTGCTGCTGCTGGGTTAGCGTTGCCGCGTGGTCCCTGTTTATTGAACCACTTATCTTTATTACATTTATGACTGCATGGCGGTACAAAGCATGCTATCCGCACGCTTCTTGTCCTCATGCAAGGCCTGGGTTGTTGTGTCTCACAAAGCGTGGCCTTCTCCTCCTGCGCCTCCTCCTGTTCCATCACGTGTGCTGCTGCTGGTGCTGGGTTAGTGTTACCGGTCCCTTTTCCTGGAACCTCTTCTCTGTATTACATTTATGACTGCATGGCGAAAAAAAGCATGTTACCTGTGCAAAGAAACATGACATTTTCCACATTTAAAAGACAGTTTTTCCTTTGAAACTTTACAATCAATTTTCTCAAAAACTATAAGCTCTTTTTCAAATATTTTTTTCCTCTTGTACCCACTCCCAAGGTGCACATACCCTGCAAATTTGGGGTATGTAGCATGTAAGGAAGCTTTACAAAGCACGAAAGTTCGGGTCCCCATTGACTTCCATTATGTTCGGAGTTCGGCGCGAACACCCAAACATCGCGGCGATGTTCGGCGAACCCGAACATCTAGGTGTTCGCCCAACACTACCTCTGGCTATGAAGGACTTTGTATCCTCCGATATGCTCTAATTCGGAAGATACTCCATTCACCCCCTGATCGCACGTAAACACAAAAATGCGTACGAAAACTGCCGTGATATGACTTATCATGGTTTAGTAAATCAAGCCATGTGAGTACAAGGTAATGCTTAGTCAGTCACTGGATGGGAGCATGGGGATTAGGCAAGTAGAGATGTCGCAAACCTCCGATTTTCGGTTCACGAACCCTGTTCGAACCTCCGCGAAAAGTTCGGTTCGCGAAAAAGTTTGCGAACTGCAATACACTTCAATGGGGATGCGAACTTCAAAAATTTCTACTGGCTGGAATAATGTTAGAATACATGTTTCAAGGGTTCTAATACCGGAGGGAGGAGGGTCTCATCTGCCAGGGAATTCCAGTATTTCAAAAGCCAGCTTATATACCGTGGCTAGGGATTGAACCCAGGTATCAGTGTATGGTAGGTAACTAACATATCCATTATACCACCAACACTTCTAGCTGAAACTAGCTGAAACTAGCCTAGCATGTACAATTTATGCTCAGTCCAAAAGGAAAATAATATTTATATCATGCTTTTCTCCTGGCGGACTCAAAGCGTCAGAGCTGCAGCCACTAGGGCACGCTCTATAGGCAGTAGCATATATAGGGAGGAGGGAGGAGGGAGGTGGGTAGCAGCTGTCCCTTAACTAATTAGTGTAGGCAGACGAGTCAAATGGTATAAGGACCTTGCTTGGAGGAGGGAGGGGGGCGGGCCTCCAGCAGTGAGAGCAGTGTGTTTGGCAATAATGTGCCTGCTGACTGATGTAGAGGGTCAAAGTTTTGCTCAATAGAACTTTATGGGGCGAATCGAACTTCTGCAAAAGTTCGCCTGGTGCAGGCGAACGTGAACCCCCAAAGTTCGCCTGGAACCATTCGCGACATCTCTACAGGCAAGCTGAGTTCACTCATATGCATATCATGGATGCACAGTATAGGAGGAGCATGATCAGGTAGGACACAAAAGGAGGAGGACCCTGCCTGAAAGGCTTACAATATAGGAGAGGTAGGCAGGGCCAGATTATCCCACTAATCATTCCAATCACCTGATTGGGGCCCCAGCAGAGTCTAAGGGGCCCCATCAGCATGTAATCTGGCCCTGGTATCCTAGCTGCTGGCTCATAAAAACAGCAAGGCTCGTGTGGTCCTGCTGCAGAGGGGAGGGAGGACGCTGGAGAACAGAGCTGCTTACTTTTTTAACTGCTAAAGTTCTTCTCCCCCCCTTCAGTTAATAGTTTAGCCCTCAGTAGTGTTGGGCGAACATCTAGATGTTCGGGTTCGGGCCGAACAGGCCGAACATGGCCGCGATGTTCGGGTGTTCGACCCGAACTCCGAACATAATGGAAGTCAATGGGGACCCGAACTTTTGTGGTTTGTAAAGCCTCCTTACATGCTACATACCCCAAATTTACAGGGTATGTGCACCTTGGGAGTGGGTACAAGAGGAAAAAATTTTTTAGCAAAAAGAGCTTATAGTTTTTGAGAAAATCGATTTTAAAGTTTCAAAGGGAAAACTGTCTTTTAAATGCGGGAAATGTCTGTTTTCTTTGCACAGGTAACATGCTTTTTGTCGGCATGCAGTCATAAATGTAATACATATAAGAGGTTCCAGGAAAAGGGACCGGTAATGCTAACCCAGCAGCAGCACACGTGATGGAACAGGAGGAGGGTGGCGCAGGAGGAGAAGGCCACGCTTTGAGACACAACAACCCAGGCCTTGCATGAGGACAAGAAGCGTGCGGATAGCATGCTTTGTACCACCATGCAGTCATAAATGTAATAAAGATAAGTGGTTCAATAAACAGGGACCACGCGGCAACGCTAACCCAGCAGCAGCACACGTGATGGAACAGGAGGAGGCGCAGGAGGAGAAGGCCACGCTTTGTGAGACACAACAACCCAGGCCTTGCATGAGGACAAAAAGCGTGCGGATAGCATGCTTTGTACCGCCATGTAGTCATAAATGTAATAAAGATAAGAGGTTCCATAAACAGGGACCGGCAACGGTAACCCAGCAGCAGCAGCAGCAGCAGCAGCACACGTGATGGAACAGGAGGAGGCGCAGGAGGAGAAGGCCACGCTTTGTGAGACACAACAACCCAGGCCTTGCATGAGGACAAAAAGCGTGCGGATATAGCAGCAATGCTTTTTGCCGCCATGCAGTCATAAATGTAATACAGATGAGAGGTTCAATAAACAGGGACCAGAAACGCTAAACCATCCCAGATGTTCATCGGTCATGTTACTTGGTTGGGGTCCAGGAGTGTTGCGTAGTCGTTTCCAATCCAGGATTGATTCATTTTAATTTGAGTCAGACGGTCTGCATTTTCTGTGGAGAGGCGGATACGCTGATCTGTGATGATGCCTCCGGCAGCACTGAAACAGCGTTCCGACATAACGCTGGCTGCCGGGCAAGCCAGCACCTCTATTGCGTACATTGCCAGTTCGTGCCAGGTGTCTAGCTTCATGCCCGGTTTCAGGTCCAGCGGTGCCAGCCACAAATCCGTCTGTTCCTTTATTCCCCTCCAAATTTCCTCCCCTGTGTGCTGCTTATCCCCAAGGCAGATCAGCTTCAGCAACGCTTGCTGACGCATGCCAACAGCTGTGCTGCACTGCTTCCACGATCCTACTGCTGCTGGTGCTGGGTTAGCATTTCCGGATGAGGTACAGCTTTGAGATGCGTTGGAGGAGAAGGAGTCAGAGAGGTAGGTGCTGCTGTTGTTATCCAGCTGTTTGCGGCGTGGGCAACACCCGCGCCGTAGCAGGTGAGGAATCGCTGCCAGGCTCCACAAGGTTCACCCAGTGCGCGGTAAGGGAGATGTATCGACCCTGGCCGAACGCACTCGTCCAGGTGTCAGTGGTGAGGTGAACCTTGCAGGCAACGGCATTCTTCAAGCTTCGGGTTATTTAGCTGACCACGTGCTCATGCAACTCAGGCACTGCAGAGCGCGCAAAGTGGTAGCGGCTGGGAACCACGTAACGTGGGATGGCCACTGACATCATGCCCTTGAAGCTGTTTGTCTCCACCACTCGATATGGCAGCATTTCGCAGGCCAGAAGCTTGGCTATGCTGGCTGGCTGTTACTGCCACGGCCCGGGGGTCATTTGCTGGCAATTTCCTCTTGTGCTCAAACATCTCAGAGACAGACAACTCAACCGTAGCGCTGCACACCGAAGGGCTGTTGGTTGTTGTGTTTGATGAACACTGGGAGACCTCAAGAGCACTAGTCCGGAAAGTGACAGTGTCAGCATCGTCTGATGTTTGTGAATGTTGTGAACCACGCAATGGCTGGGCTACTGCTGCTGCTGAGGCGGGTCTGGTGGTGAGTCTGGTGAACCCAAGGGAGGCAGTGTTGCTGGTGGTACCCTGTCCTGCCGCGTTTGCCCACAGAGTGGGATGTTTGGATAGAATGTGGCGGCTCATGCTGGTGGTGGAGAGGTTGTTAATACTTTTCCCCCTGCTCAGGCGGGTCTTGCACACCTTGCAAATCGCCATGGTAACATCCTCAGTGCAGTCTTCAAAGAAAGCCCAGACTTTAACTGGCTGAGGACTCGGACCTCGTGCGTGATGTGCTGGTGCTGCTTAACCCACTGCTGGACGCTTGAGAGGTCATCCAAGTAATTATCTGGTCCTGTTCTTTTGGATCTGTGAGGGTTGTTGTCCTGGACAACATGGGCAGTATTGAGTGGGTTTTCTTGGGTGCTCCCCTGTGGCCTGTACGTGAACCGTCAGGGGAAACACCTCTTCCCTTGCCCCTCCCTCTTTCACCGGATTTCTTCCTCATTTCACTTATCCTTAAAGTACACGCTGACTGGCAGCAGTACAGTGGCAGTACAGAAATGCTATACAGTGGTGGGTGAGCGGTGTACCACTATTGTCAGCAGTGACACAGAGCACAATGCTATACAGTGGCGGGTGAGCGGTGTACTACTGTTCCCAGCAGACACAGAGTGGAAGTAAACACAATGCTATATAGTGTGGCTGAGCCGTGTACACAGAGTGGCATTAAACACAATGCTATATAGTCTGCTATATAGTCACCCCGAACAGGGTGATGTTCTGCAGAACCCGAACAGTGGCAAACACTGTTCGCCCAACACTACTGGGAGGGAACGCAGATTTTAGTACCTAAACACACGATACAACATGTTTTCCGGGGTCGGACTCTGAGGCACATACAGATGGTCCCGATCATCATCCTCATCATACAACTCTTCTCCTGAGTCTGACCCACCCACCACCTCTGCCACCCCAACATCCCCAGACACAGACCCCTCATCGTCCTCAACATTAACTTGGGATGCTGGCCTGAGCCAGACCTCCTCCTCCACATCAGGCCCCATCATCTCCTCAATGGCAGCCCTCATTAATCGCTCTGGCGACGGACTGATGGACACAACGTTCTCCTCCGGGGAGGGCTGCTGCTGACCACTGGCTGCTGGGGTGGATGTTATAGCTTGCGTGGGGCGTTGGCTGTTGCTGTTGTTGGGAGTGCTGCTCACAGCGGAGGTCTCTGGGGAACTCATGTTGAGCTCATATAGTGGTTGACGGTGAGTTGAGTATTACTGATCCCAGCAATATACACACTGACTGGCAGAGTACGCAATGCTATATAGTGTGGCTGAGCGGTGTACACAGAGTGGCAGTAAACACAATGCTATATAGTCTGGCTGAGCGAGCGGTGTACTACTGTTCCCAGCAGAATCAGAGTGGCAGTAAACAATGGTATATAGTCTGGCTGAGCGGTGTACACAGAGTGTCAGTAAACAATGGTATATAGTCTGGCTGAGCGAGCGGTGTACTACTGTTCCCAGCAGAATCAGAGTGGCAGTAAACAATGGTATATAGTCTGGCTGAGCGGTGTACACAGAGTGTCAGTAAACAATGGTATATAGTCTGGCTGAGCGGTGTACACACAATGCTATATAGTCTGCTATATAGTGTCAGTAAACAATGGTATATAGTCTGGCTGAGCGAGCGGTGTACTACTGTTCCCAGCAGAATCAGAGTGGCAGTAAACAATGGTATATAGTCTGGCTGAGCGGTGTACACAGAGTGTCAGTAAACAATGGTATATAGTCTGGCTGAGCGAGCGGTGTACTACTGTTCCCAGCAGAATCAGAGTGGCAGTAAACAATGGTATATAGTCTGGCTGAGCGGTGTACACACAATGCTATATAGTCTGCTATATAGTGTCAGTAAACAATGGTATATAGTCTGGCTGAGCGAGCGGTGTACTACTGTTCCCAGCAGAATCAGAGTGGCAGTAAACAATGGTATATAGTCTGGCTGAGCGGTGTACACAGAGTGTCAGTAAACACAATGCTATATAGTCTGGCTGAGCGAGCGGTGTACTACTGTTCCCAGCAGAATCAGAGTGGCAGTAAACAATGGTATATAGTCTGGCTGAGCGGTGTACACAGAGTGTCAGTAAACAATGGTATATAGTCTGGCTGAGCGGTGTACACAGAGTGTCAGTAAACAATGGTATATAGTCTGGCTGAGCGGTGTACACAGAGTGGCAGTAAACACAATGCTATATACTCTGGCTGAGCGAGCGGTGTACTACTGTTCCCAGCAGACACAGAACAGTAAACAGAATGCTATATAGTGTGGCTGAGCGAGCGGTGTACCACTATTCCCAGCAGACACAGAACAGTAAACAGAATGCTATATAGTGTGGCTGAGCGAGCGGTGTACCACTATTCCCAGCAGACACAGAACAGTAAACAGAATGCTATATAGTGTGGCTGAGCGAGCGGTGTACCACTATTCCCAGCAGACACAGAACAGTGAACAGAATGCTATATAGTGTGGCTGAGCGAGCGGTGTACCACTATTCCCAGCAGACACAGAACAGTGAACAGAATGCTATATAGTGTGGATGAGCGAGCGGTGTACCACTATTCCCAGCAGACACAGAACAGTAAACAGAATGCTATATAGTGTGGCTGAGCGAGCGGTGTACCACTATTCCCAGCAGACACAGAACAGTGAACAGAATGCTATATAGTGTGGCTGAGCGAGCGGTGTACCACTATTCCCAGCAGACACAGAACAGTGAACAGAATGCTATATAGTGTGGCTGAGCGAGCGGTGTACCACTATTCCCAGCAGACACAGAACAGTAAACAGAATGCTATATAGTGTGGCTGAGCGAGCGGTGTACCACTATTCCCAGCAGACACAGAACAGTAAACAGAATGCTATATAGTGTGGCTGAGCGAGCGGTGTACCACTATTCCAAGCAGACACAGAACAGTGAACAGAATGCTATATAGTGTGGCTGAGCGAGCGGTGTACCACTATTCCCAGCAGACACAGAGTGGCAGTAAACAGAATGCTATATAGTGTGGCTGAGCGAGGTACACAGAGTGGCAGTAAACAGAATGCTATATAGTGTGGCTGAGCAAGCGGTGTACTACTATTCCCAGCAGACACAGAGTGGCAGTAAACAGAATGCTATATAGTGTGGCTGAGCGAGGTACACAGAGTGGCAGTAAACAGAATGCTATATAGTGTGGCTGAGCAAGCGGTGTACTACTGTTCCCAGCAGTGACACAATGACAGGGGGGACCCTGGCTAGCGTGGCTGGAGCGCGAACTACCCTGCCTGCCTACCCAAAGCTAAACCCACAGACAAATGGCGGAGATATGACGTGGTTCGGGTATTTATTTACCCGAACTACGTGACAGTTCGGCCAATCAGAGCGCGTTCGGGTCCGAACCACGTGACCCGTTCGGCCAATCACAGCGCTAGCCGAACGTTCGGGGAACGTTCGGCCATGCGCTCTTAGTTCGGCCATATGGCCGAACGGTTTGGCCGAGCACCGTCAGGTGTTCGGCCGAACTCGAACATCACCCGAACAGGGTGATGTTCTGCAGAACCCGAACAGTGGCGAACACTGTTCGCCCAACACTAGCCCTCAGACGCTGTGGAGCTGTGGCTGTGTGTTGCCAGGCAACAGCAGGAAGCCGGGTTCTGCTCTAACGGAAGCAGCCCATGCTTCCTGCAGCATTGAATTGTCTGTGTCTGCTCTGGCTGTTTCCCTGCACTTTATGCCCTCTCCTTCCATCCCATCCCAGTAGGAATATAAGCTTCAGCATGAAGAGTCAGGAGAGGAGAGCAGGCAATTCCAGAGCAGGCATTTCCAGAGCAGGCATTTCCAGAGCAGGCATTTCAAAGGGCCATCTGACACCCTCATGTTACCCCTCCCTGCATGAGCTGCCTCCTCTCTGTATCACCAGTCCCAGGCAGCTAGCTGGCAGAGATCTCCCACTGCTCCCAGTTAGGGATGGTCAGAATGCCAATTTCCGATTCTGCGGTAAATCCGCATTCCACCATTGTCAATTACCGATTCTGCTACCAATTTTCACATTCCAATGCGAAATTTCCACCGGAAATCGTGGAAATTCTGCCCAACTTTAACATCGATTTTCTAAAAAACTATAAGTTCTTTTTGAAAAACTTTTTTTGCATCTTGTTCAGAAGATTCTGTTTATTAAACCCTGAAAATTTGGTGTTTCTAGGACTTAAGGGGGCTTTGCTATTACCCGCTAAATTCAGCAGATTTTTACTGTAATGTAAAATGCAGAAAATCTGCATCTGCCTATTTTCTGCATTTTACATTACACTAAAAATCTGCTGACTTTAGCGGTTAATAGCAAAGCCCCCTTAAGTCCTAGAAACACCAAATTTTCAGGGTTTATTAAACAGAATGTTCTGAATAAGATGCAAAAAAGTTTTTTAAAAAACCTTATAGTTTTAGAGAAAATCGATGTTTTTTTTTTTTTTTTTTTTTTTTTTTAATTTATAAAATTTTTATTAAGTGTATTTTAAGCTTTACAACATTATGGTGAAAAGTTTCACCTCAATACATGTACAGTTTGGGGGGTTCAGGAACATGCATTAAACATAAGTAGAATGGTAAACCGAAGAAATATGGAGCACCTTATTATAACCAAATATACAGTTGTAACCAATTAACATTTCAATCACATTATCATAGAATGTTCTGTTTGCTTGATGTAGCAGGTAGAAACTCTTGCATAGTCCCCTCTCATAACCTTCCCAACCCTCCCGTATCTAGAGGTGGAAGGTTGGAGGGGGCCGTATGAGTGAGTCTTCTCAGAATTGAAGCTCTTGTGTGGTAATTGCTTTAACCTGAGTTTCTTTACCCTGACTGGATATCAGCTTACTAATCATTTTATGCTGTTTGTGGGTTCTCTATCCACTTTACAGAGCGTTGCAGCCGATTTATTGAGGTAAATCGTATTCATAGAGTTTTACATACTAACAAATAACACAACTATAAAACTACAAACTACAAACTACTAATCTAATAATCTAAGGAAGCTGCCTGGATTAGTATTTTTTTTTTTTTTTTTTTTTTTTTTGACACTAAGTACCTTAAGTTGGGTTTTACGTTAGAGTTATATTTACCTAGGAAATGGGCTTTGGTAAGTGTTAGCAGATTTGCTGGTTCTAGTTCGTATAATACTTTCTAACTGTAGATTAGAGTTGACCAAATTTTGGTAATTCGTCCATGATATGGGTTCTGTGGATTTCCAGTTTATTGTTATAAGGTAGGTAGCCGCTACTAACAAGTGGCATACTATAGGTTGTTTGTGGGTATCCAGATTATCGAGTCCTACCATTAGTAGTGCTAGTTCGGGCTTCAGTGAAAAATCTCTCGAAATGAATGTTTTAAGGAAGACCTCTAGAGGGTCCCATAGTGATCTTGCCAAATGACAGTCCCACAGCATGTGTTTTAGTGTGCCTAGGGAATGATTGCATTTCCAGCATAAAGGAGATTGATTGGGAGTGAAAGAGGCTATTTTTCTTGGGGTTAGGTACCATCTCGTGAGCATTTTTTGAAATTGCTCCCAGTGCGTGGCGCAATGTGAGAATTTCTTGATCAACCTACTTGATAATATAATCTGATTTGGAGAAATTTCTATTTCTAAGTCATAGGACCAAATATTTGTATATTTTGTGAGTAATGTCATTTGGTTTATGAAAAGTTCAGTGTACCAAATAGAAATTCCTCCTTTGTATATCAGCTTGCTGTTGAGCATGGTTGTTATATGCATTGGGAGTCGGGGAGGGTCTAGTTTTGTTGTTTCCAAAATATGATGTATTCTCATGTGGGTAAATCTAAAGGAATCGGCTAAATTATACTCTGATTTTAATATATCAAAAGGTTTTAGTTTGTTCATTTGCGTAATGTCTCCAAGGCGCTGTATCCCTTTGTCAATTAGTGGATTAAGGTTTAAGTTGGTAGCTATAGTATTAAGGATTTGGATAGGTAGTTGGATAGTAGCAGAGTTAGAGCTGATACGCGGATATTTGGCATAATGTTCCCATGCTAGTATGCTGGCTTGAATTGTAGGATAGGGGGGTTTAGAGAATTTGTTCCCAATTAGGATACTGCATATAACTGCTTTTAATGGAATGTGCATTATTTGTTCTTCCATTTCAACCCACAGTTTGGAAGGAGTCTTTTCCCACCAGTCTTTGGACATGCTTAACAGAGTAGCATAGTAATATTTTTCTACACAAGGTAGGCCTAGTCCACCTTTGTTGGTCGGTAGTGTCATAAAGTTGTAGGATATTCTGGGCTTGCTTCCTTTCCAGATGAAATTTGAGATAATTCTTTTGAGATCGTTAAAAAATGCTTTTTTTATAGGTATATTTATAGTACGGCAGATATATAATATTTTAGGAAGAACAAACATCTTGAAGCAGACAATTCTACCCAGCCAAGAAATCATGGATTTGCTGTATTTTTCGCAGTCTTGTTTGACTGTCATTAAAAGGGGGATAAAGTTATATTTAAATAACTCGTCAGTGGAGTGGGGAAGTGAGATCCCTAAGTAGGGAATGGATTTAGTGGCCCACGGGAAGTTAATTTCAGAGTCTATAGCGGTCTTTAGGCGTGGTGATATATGTATTCCCATCAGTAATGATTTGTTTTTATTCAGTTTGTAGAGAGAGGCTGTTGAGAACTTATCCAGGTCTAGTAAGACCTGTTGTAGTGATGTAAGGGGGTTGGAAAGTGTTAGTATTACGTCATCTGCAAATAGTCCGATCTTGTGAACCATCTGATGCATCTTGATTCCTGTGATATTTTGGTTGGTTCTTATCTTTTCTGCCAATGTTTCCACCAATAAAGAAAATATAATCGGTGAAAGAGGGCAGCCTTGGCGCGTGCCATTTGTTATAGGGAGTTTTTCCGAGATAAAGCCAGCCGCGTTTACCCTGGCTGAGGGGCAGGAGTATAATGCTAAGATGGCACCCAAGATCGGACCTGTAAAACCAAATTTATGCAACACCTGAGACATGAATCCCCAGTGTACTCTGTCGAAGGCCTTCTCCGCGTCCAGTGTAAGGAACACGGAGGGGGCCTTCGACATTTCCACATATTTCAGTATATTAATTATTCTTCTAGTGCCATCGGCCGCCTGTCTTCCTTTAGTGAACCCGACTTGGTCAGGTGCGATTAATGTGTTTGTTACATTCATTAGTCTGTTTGCTAGAAGTTTGGCATAGAGTTTAGTGTCACAATTAAGTAGTGATATTGGGCGGTAATTTGCTGGGTTAGAACGGTCTTTATCTGATTTGGGGATCACTGTTATTATTGCTTCTAGATATTCTGCCGGGATGGGGGAGCCTTTCATAAACTTGTTAAATAAGGATGTTAGGTAGGGGCATAGTAAGTCTGCAAATGATTTGAAATATTCATTACTGAAGCCATCTGGGCCTGGGGCCTTGTTGAGTTTTAGGGTCTTGATAGTTTTTAGTAACTCTTCAGCTGTAAAAGGGGCATTTAGTTTTTCAAGTTGTGGATTGGAGAGTTTGGGTAGATTGATCTTATTTAGGAAGGAGGTGATAGTTGTTTGGTTCGGTTGGGGTGTTAATGGGTCCTTATTAAGATTGTATAACTTGTGGTAATAGTCTTTAAAGGCTTCTGCTATTAGTTTTGGGTTGGTAATTTCTTTTTGGGTGGATGGGTGTCTCAGAGTAGCAATTCTCGTTTTCTCGTTTTTCCGTTTAAGCGTAGAAGCTAAATATTTACTGGCTTTGTTACCTTGGGAGTAGTGATTTAGTTTGAACCTTTGTAGGTTCCTATCGTATTGATAGAGTAAGAGATCTTTTAGTTGGTTACGTAGTGCAAGTAATTTCTGTTCCAGTAGAGGTTGGTTAGTTGCCTTATGTAAGGTTTCTGCTTGTTTTATTTGACTTATTAGGTTGTCATATTTCGCCTGTCTTTCTTTTTTAAATTTTGCGCCTAGGCAAATCAGATGGCCTCTAATAAAGGCTTTATGGGCTGCCCAGACCACGGTTTCGTCAATATCTGGTGAGGAATTGAGTTGGAAAAATTCGGTTAAGTTTTTATATATTAGGTTTTTGTTTTCTGGCGTTAAGAGAGTTTGGATATTTAGTTTCCATAGTTGGGGTTTTTTTTGTAAAGTGACACATTTTAGTTTAATGGTTATGGTTGAGTGGTCCGACCAGGTTGTCGATCCTATTGAGGAGGAGGTAACTTCTTGTAGTAGTTGGGAGTCTGTAAGGAAAAAGTCTATTCTAGAGTGGGACTTATGTATATGGGAATAGAATGTATAGTCTCTTTCACTGCCATGCAGGGTTCTCCATGGGTCATATAAGTTGTACCAATGGGTTATTTTTAGGATGGAATTGGTGTGATTTTTTTTTGAGGAAGTTGTGTCTAGAGCAGTTAAGTAAGCATTAAAATCTCCCCCTAATAATAGAAACCCTTGTTTTACTTTGTTAACTTTAATCATAAGTTTGTCTAAAAATGATTTTTGCCCTGCGTTAGGAGCATACACGTTTACCAGTGTGTACTGGGTAGAGTTTATAGAACCTATGAATATTATATATCTGCCTTGAGTATCTGTAATGATTTCCTTGGGACTAATAGATAAGTCTCTATGAAAGGCAATAAATGTACCTCTCTTTTTTTTAGGAAAAGTACTGTGATAAATGGTGTTGTATAATTTATGTTTGAGGAGATGGGTGTCTTTTTCAAGAAGGTGTGATTCCTGCCCAAATATTATATCTGTGTGCGTAGAGGTCATTTCTGACCAAAGGAAGTGCCTTTTTTGTGGAGAATTAAGGCCTCTTGTGTTAATGGAGGATAGTGTTAAAGACATAGCATATTCAAATCGTGCTTCAGCTTTATCTCTGTAACTGGTATCTTGCCCGAGTGGCAGAATAGATCTCCATTCATTGGTGGCTGAGAAGGAGTTGTTATATGTAGTGTGGTAGACATCTTTGTTGTACTTAGGTACTGACAATCATACTTTTGTCTCAAGCAGCTATAGAACTTAATTATAAAACACACATCAAAATCAAAATAAACCACATAACAAACAACTAGCATCATGAGATATGAGTCCATGATCTCACGTGGTTAAAGGAGCGGAAGCAGAGTATATTCTCTGCTGGAGCCTAGAAAAAGAAACGTTATATGAACCCTGGTGTTGAGGGTAGTGAATAAACCACCACATAAAGGAGTAGAGCCATTATCCCTGTACTGTATGCCAGTCTGCAGCAAGTTTGGCACTGGTTTTGTTTCCTCCTGAAGTGTCCGTAGATGCTGGAATTTTCAAAGTCTTGAAAGTTTTAATTCCTTCTTCAAGAGAGGATATTGCGAATGTTTTATCGTTATAACGAAAGAGGATTTTAGTAGGGAATCCCCACTTGTACGGAATTTGTTGGGCGCGGAGCGCTTTAGTGAGAGGCTGTAATGATTTCCTTTTTTGCAGGGTTGCTTGTGACAGGTCTGCAAATAAATGGATGTGCTTGAAAGGATCTGGGAGGTTGGCGTTCTTTTGCACATATAATAGCAGTTGTTCTTTGATGTGGTAGCAGAGAAACTTGGCGATCACATCTCTTGGGGAATGTTCAGGTATAAATGGCGGTTTTGGGAGCCTATGTGCTCTATCCAGTATCATCTCTGTGTCATTTGCTGAAGGAATGGCAGCTTTGATGATATCCTGAATGTATTGCTTTAGTTCCCCAGAGGAAACCTTCTCAGGGATGCCTCTAAATTTAAGGTTATTTCTGCGGCATCTGTCTTCAAGATCTGCGTTTTTAGATTTTAACCATGAGATGTCGGATGTAATGGCCTCTGTGTTGTCCACCACTACGTTGTGTTCATTTATCAGATCAGCTATTTTTCTTTCAGAGACATCCACTCTTGTGCCTAATTCTGCTATCTCTCCTCTCACATTTGTTGTTAGATCAGCTATGTCTGTTAGCAGTGATTGTTTGAAAGATATGAGTATCTCTTTAATATAATGCTGTGATGCAGCCTGTTCTGTCGCTGGAAAGGCCTCAATGGCTGCTGTTAATACACATTCAGCCTGTGTGTGAGTGCTGTTGTTTTCTCCTACCTTAGTGCTGCAGGCGTTCTCTGATAGCCTCGGACGGTTTTTCGCCGGGCTCCTTGAGCTGGGAGAGTTTAGGGAAGGTGTGGACTCCCCTGAAGAGGTAGGGACAGCATGAGGCATTGCTGCGGCTACAGCTGTAGTGTGCTGCTCCTGGCCGCTGTGCTGATCTCCGCCATCGGCGCCATCTTGAGTCAGGTGAAGAGAGCGGTGTCGACTCTCACTGAAGTAGTCTGTGAGCTTGCGGGGCTTCGGCAGCTGTTTTTTCCGCTTGTTTTTGTTAGATTCTTGCCCCGTCATCATCTCCTCCTCATGCGTCATGAAGTCTTGCTGCATACTTTTGTCGGAGTGAGCTAGGTTGCTGTTTGGCTCCGGGAGCTCGTACTACATGCGGCCTCTCTCCTCCGTGCGGTAGCCACGCCCCAGAGAAAATCGATGTTAAAGTCAGGTGGGATTTCCGCGATTTCCGGTGGAAATCCGCCTACTGCACTTGCATTACCGATTTCCGCATTCCGATGTGGAAATGCAATTTCTGATCGGAATTTCAGAAATTGCATTTCCACAGAATCCGAATGAGCTTCCCTACTCCCAGTCAGACATCTGCAAGGCAAAGATGGTGAGAAGGACAGCAGGCAGGGGTAGAGAAAGTTGTGACTTTCAGTTTCAGAGCACTGAAAATAATTGGATTATTTCACAAAGCTTTTCTTTTGACCTAACTTGCAGTCTCTATGTGTTTGTGTGTGTTGTGGTGGGACAAACCGTGTCTGTGTGTGTTGTGGTGACAGGTAGTGTCTGTGTGGTATGGTGGAAAAGGCAGTGTCTATGTGTTGTGGTGGGACAGACAGTGTCTGTGTGTTGTGGTGGGACAGGAAGTGTCTGTGCATGTTGTGATATGACAGGCAATGTCTGTGTGTTGTGGCAGTGTGACAGAGGGGCTACAAGGTGGTACAGAGGGGACATGAGGGGAACAGAGTGGCACAAGTGGAACAGAGGGACACAAGAGGTGGCACAGAGAGAACAGAGGGGCACAAGGGGATGCACAGAGGGGACATGGGGAACAGAGGGGGAACATGAGGTGGCTTAAAGGAGGGCCCAGATCTGCCATTTTGCTTAGGGTCCCATTTGGCCTCAATCCGGCTCCGGAGCTAGGGACACAAAAGGTAGGGGACCAGAGTTCAGCTGCGGGTTTAGAGCACTAGTGACGGGTTGGTAGGCCAGAGTGAAAAGGTGAGTTTTGAGAGCCTTCTTGAAGAGCCTGAATGGGTGGAGGTAGGAAGTTCCATAGTGTTGGAGCAGCTCTTGAGAAGTCCTGGAGGCCTGCATGGGACTGCGTAATGCAGGGGGCAGCCAGGAAAAGTTCATTAAAGAAGCGGAGCGAGCAGTTAGGTGTGTACCTCTGAGTAAGCTCAAAAATGTAGCTTGGACAGATTTTGTGGACAGATTTGTTGGTCAATAGGATAGGAAGCCAGTGGAGGGATTCACAGAGGGAAGCCACCGTGGTGGAATGGATGGGAGAAGGGGATAATTCTGGCTGTTGCATTTATGATGGACTGCAGTGGGGCAATTCAGTGGGGAGGTGAACTTTGAAAACTAGAAACACTTATGCTGGCTACAAAAGTGATGGAAAAGGTGTTTCAAGGGGTCTAACATCTGAGTTTTTGCATGGATGAGTGGAAAAGAGTGGATGCCAAAAGTACCGGGGAAAAAATCTGGATTTGACTCAAAAAAGCAGAAATCACCGTGAGATCTCTGGAGCGTCCTGTCCTTGCCTGCGTGGACATGGGAGAAGGATTATTGGCAGTGGTACCTTTATTGCGTTGTGCTGTGACATCACCCTTAAACGCATTGTAAAGCATACTTGACAGCTTGTTCTGCAAGTGCTGCATCCTTTCTGCCTTCTGGTGATTTGGAAACCTCTCCGCCACTTTGTGCCTATACCGAGGGTCTAGTAGCGTGGCCACCCAGTACAGCTCATTCCCCTTGAGTTTTTTGTTACGGGGGTCCCTCAACAGGCTGGACAGCATGAAAGATGCCATCTGCACAAAGTTGGATCAAGACGTACTATCCATCTCCTCTTGCTCTTCTTCAGTGACGTAAGGCAAGTCGTCCTCCTCCCCCCAGCAACCAACAATACCATGGGAACTTTGGGCAGCACAAGCCCCCTGTGACGCCTGCTGCGGTTGTTCTTCTGCCGCCTCCTCCAAAGAAACACTTTCCTCATCATCTGAGTCTGACTCCTCTTCCCCACACGGCTCTTCCTCCTCCTCCTCCTCCCTCTGTGCTGCTGCAGGTGTTGAGGAAACATCTGGTTCTGATGAGAATTGATCCCACAATGCTTCCTCCTGTAATTTTTCCTGTTCATGCTCCTCCACAGCTTGATCCACCACTCTACGCACGGAACGCTCCAGGAAGTAAGCGTACGGGATCAAGTCGCTGATGGTGCCTTCACTGTGACTCACCAGGTTGGTCACCTCATCAAACGGCTGCATGAGCCTGCATGCATTTCACATGAGTGTCCAGTTGTTGGGCCAGAATATCCCCATTTCCCTCAAGTGTGTCCTTCTACTGTAGTTGTAGAGGTACCGAGTGACAGCTTTCTCCTGTTCTAGCAGACGAGAGAACATAAGGAGGGTCGAATTCCAGCGAACTAGTTTCTCCGCTGAATATTCGCAAAGTGTGCCATGGCCATGTAAGACCTCCTGAAATGCCCACTGAACTTCCTGGCCTGCTTCAGGATGTCCTCTAAGCCTGGGTACTTTGACACAAATCTTTAAATGACTTGATTCAGCACATGCCATGCAGGGTACGTGTCAGTTTTCCCAAATTCAAAGCAGAAATGAGATTGCTGCCGTTATCACACACCACGTTGCTGATCTCCAGCTGGTGCGGGGTCAGCCACTGATCCACCTGTTTGTTAAGAGCAGCCAGGAGAGCTGCTCCAGGGTGACTCATCCACTTTGAGGCAAGACATGTCTAAGATGGCATGACACCGTCGTACATGGCATACAGCATAGGCCCTGGGGAACTGGGGCTGTGTAGCTGGAGAGGAGATCACAGCACCACCAGAGTTGAACTGCCACTCCACCAAGTAGGAGGAGGATGACGACAGCGAAGAGGATGTAGCAGGAGGAGAG